>NC_067133.1:30596016-30616016 GCF_021347895.1 Acanthochromis polyacanthus | reverse complement strand
ACCAGCTTATATTTCGTTGTTGAGTCACTTTACAGAAGACATCAGGCTTTCATTAGATCATGTTTCACACAGAACTTGTCCAGACATGTTCTGACTTTGCCCCTTATTATTTCAGACAGATTTCATGCACGTTTCACCATCATGTGTCGTTACCTTTCTAATATATTCTAACAGTTACAGCGCCTTAAGTTTAACCCATCATGCTTGGAACATTCCACATTTCATCTTCTAGAAAACATGACTTATCTTCACCAAAGTTACAGGTTATCCTGTGTGATCTCCCCCCAGTCTTCCACACATCTTTACTTCTACACACACAGCTTCTAGGCTTTCTGTGATTACTACATTATTCATGCATTACACACATATTTAAACACTACTCAACAATTCAGTAGCATTTGTCAGGACTACATCATCTTCCCAAAGAATATTACACAATATTAGAATCCTGTTTCAGTCTCCTCTCCACTTTCTCTGTAACCATCTCCTTAACCTAAACTCTAGGAGGTAATGCTGCTTTTTAACACTCACTAAAATACGAAATACTTACTGGTCTTATTTCAGGCAAACAGCAGCTGAATGATTCAGTGACAGAGTCAAGTTTTTCCGTCTCCAGCCATGAGTGTGTGATTGCTGTGACTTGTGGTGAGCTCATGTTTAGACAAAGACCTGCAGCTCAGGCTCATTTCCATGCCATCACTGGGATCACGGCCTCGCTTCCTGTTTTCACGCCGCCTGTCATTAGGGGGTGTTTGGAGGAATGAGTGTTTTTCTGTGGAGGGCTGAGAGTGAAAGCGCCCTCCAGGAGCTTGTTCTGCTCTGGTGATGAGTAAAAACACTTCATTCCTCCCTATGGGCTCCAACATAGAAAACACAAAGCCACTTTCTCTGCCTGCCTGCCTAATACCAGCGATCACCACGAGGGGGCGCACTATCTTTTCCCAAATCTGTGGTACAGCTCAGCTTGGCATTGATCTGGAAGGTAAACAAGTGTAAAAAAAGTCAAGATGCTCCCAGCATCAGAAAGCAGGAGGAAGAGGAGCTACGGTAAATCCAGTCTGCTCAAATGTTTTCTTTCTGCTGGGAAAAGCTGGATGTATCCTGATCTCAGCGTGTTAGTAACCTGTCAGCAGATTGTCCTGCAGCGGTGTGAAGCTACACTGAACCTCCACACAGCTCTGAGCTCTTCAGCTGATTAGACCTGAGCATCACCTAAACCAAACATCCTGAACTCTGGTGGCAGCAGAGGAAATAACGTGACAAAGAGCAGCAGACACGCGTGTTCTACACGGGCAGAAAACAACCATTAGGGCTGGCCCAGAAAGAGGGAGAGCGGACAAAGTGTTGTGGAGTAATGACTGGGTGGACACCTGCAGTCAGCTGAGATACACCTGGTTCATGGAGCTGGGCACGCTCCAGGGCCCTCATTACCCAGCATGCATCTGTCCACCGCTGGATGCATCAATTACACCTCCACACCAGCCCCCCACAGCTCCTGGTGTCGCCATGGCAACAGGAAAGCAAACAGCTGGAGTGGTGTGATGCCATCTCTTCCTTCAGCCAGGTAGAGCTCCTTCTCCTGCCTTCCTCCTGACCGTCTGTGGTTCTGCAGAGCAGTGGAGGTGGGCTGATGGTAGCGTGTTCAGGAGAACACTAGATGAATGAAAAGACAGAACTTTTGCTTTCTAACCACTCTCCTCCTTTTCACACAGGACAGCATGGCGGTAAACACGGCTAATGATTCACAGCCTCCTCTCTGTCACCGTGGTTACAGTCCGCTCAGTGATGCTTCTGTCGCTATGGCAACGACAGTCGCACTCCACTGTGTGAGGTGTGTGATGGTCGCTGTCTGCTAAACCTCTGTGGAACACCCCTTTAAACAGAAACCCACATGTTAGCTCAGAACACGGCGGCTTCTTTCACCGCACACTCGCTTTCTTTCTCTGCATGTCTTTACATCGCCTTCAATTCAGAATCAGTGTTTTCATTGTTTGCTAAGCATCTGTCACGTACACCTCCTGTCAAAGGTTTTAGGACACTGTCTCATTCAAATAAAGTAGAACCTGTCCTACAACTTTTGACAGGGGGTGTATTTCTGTAAGCTGTCCTTTTCCTCTACTGAAATAAAGGAAACAGAGCTGAAAGAGTGGGACAGGCTGCACAGAAGCATCGTATATCAGCTTTAAAGTCTTCAGCTCCCCACAAAGCCTCCGTTCACTTTGGAGCTTATTTAGATTTCATTTCAGTCAGACTTCACCTTTTCCAAACAGATAGCTTTCGTATGTTTTGGTCGTATTAAAAGTAAAATGAAATAAAACAGTGAGCCAGCTGTTTGTATGCTGTAATTCTGTCCATCATCACATGCAGGCAGCTGAAATGAACAACATAAAGATCCTCTGCGTCAGGATTCTACCAGAAACTAAAAGATGGCATGCTGGATGCAGACGCTGCCGTCCCGTGATCCAGACCTTCCAGCCGCTATGAGTTCTGCCGGTTATTAAAGGATCCTGCAGGTGTTTGTCTGGTGGTGTTTGCTTTGCCCCAGAAGCACAGAGAGGGAGAATGACAGAAGAAGATGGATGGAGAAAGAGACAGACAGGAAGCAGAGGTCTGCTTGCATCTGTACGACAGCATGCGACCGTCCCGTCCGGTTCATTCTCCCTCCGGCTGACCCCTCTGGATCGGACCAAGGAGGACATAAAAAGATCACTTTTCCTCTCCATTTATCACCGGCCTTGACCAGCAGGCTTTGAAATTTCAGGGATTCTTTTCATGGTGCAGAGACCTTCCTCACAGCTCTAAAAGAAAACAAAGCCTGGTCTGCTCAGAGGTCACGAGAAATTAGAGATTTTCTGTTATTATTATCTCAGGGAGGAAGTGTGAGAGGTGGACGGGGTCATGGGTAGAGGGGGTGCAGCAGCATCAGAAAATAGCTCTCTGCTGGACAGTTTATTCTGATTCTGAGGGAAACGTGGTGAAGCACGGAGGACTGCTGTGGACGGCTGGCAGAACGCCTCTAAAGGCATTTTTAATGATTTCTTCTGCTATGTAAATAAAAACAGAGAGATGTGCAGAACTGAATGTTTCTAAGCAGCGTGTGAGCAGAGACGGTCTGATCAAAGACTAGAAATGTTAGAATTTAAAACCAGCGTGTGGCCTGACTGTCCCTTCAGCAGGGCTGGCATTTTACAGCGAACCCCCTGAACTCAGCGTGTACAGTAGTGCTATTGAAAGCGCTCTAAGACTCTTCAGCCAAAGGCCTTTAAGAGATGTGGCAGCTTATCGCGAAACCTGTTTCCATAAGGGACAAATTAGGCAAGAAATATACAGTATGACAGCTGCACTGTTGCTGCCAAAAATAAGAGCGCTCAGGTACACAGAGAACGTAGAAAATGACCTTCTGTGATCCTGCCAAGTCCCTGAACAGCTGATGCACACAGATGTGGAGGCAACAAGACACGAGGGCAGAGAAAAGCCGGCCAGCTGTCAGCAAAACACGTCTGACTTTCATGATTTTATATACTAAATAATCACAGAAAACCCCACAGGTGCGGCTCGGTCCACAGCAGCAGCAGGACGTGTTTACAGTGGGTGTGACTGAGGTGGGTGGCTTTACTGGAAGAACAGTCATTCTCAGGTAAATATAAAAACAGCTTAACCACAACCAAATCCAAGCTTCCCACTGCTGACCTGCTGGTATTCCTGGCAGACGTCGGGCTGGACCAGAGTGTTGGCGATCTGCTGGAGATGTGGTTTGAGCAGCGGCCCGGGGCAGCCTCCCAGCACCGCAGCCAGCACCATGAGGGGGGACCAGGGCTGGGAGCAGGAGGACGGGGTGCTCACATGGTCCAGCAGCAGCTTCAGGAAGACAGCCGGAGGGACAAAGGTTCCCAACAGTTCAGCAGCTGCCAGGCACTGGTTAGAGAGGAAGAGGAGGAGACATGAGGACGGAGGGACAGGAAGAACTTTCTCAGTTCCTCACACATCAAAGATCTGTACAATCCTCTGATGTAAACAGGAGCATCCGAGGTCCTGGAGCTCTGCTGGAGCTCTGCTGGACCTGGAGCTCTGCTGGACCTGGTCTGAGCTGAGGACAGACTGACATGGAACTAAAACTGCTGACTCACTAGATGTGCCTTCAAATCATTTCATCTAGAAACAAAAAAAACACTCAGAGAGCAGTCCTCCTCCAAGGCTGCTCAATCAGATCATTTCTGATGGATAAGTCCTCAGAGGTGGATTTGTAGTAGGATCACAATCAGCTGATGTAGTGCTCACTGGTTGTCATGGTTACAGTGATGCCGTGCCGCTATCTGGCAATGATACAGAAATCTATAACCAATCCATGGATCCAGACTATAAGCTGCATCACTGCCAGAATCTGATCACTTGGTCCTTGAGTCATTTCTGAGCTTCAAGGAAAATTTAATTCAAATCTGTCTGTCTGTTTTAGAGGAATGTTGCTGACAGACAGACAGACAGACAGACAGACAGACAGACAGACAGACAGACAGACAGACAGACAGACAGACAGACAGACATTGATCATCACATAACTCTGTCGTATTCCTTGGCAGAGTAATAACTAAAATATCATAGAAGAGCCCTATACTACTGAGAGGTTCAGAAAGAATAGAATAGAACAGAACAGAACAGAACAGAACAGAACAGAACAGAACAGAACAGAACAGAACAGAACAGAACAGAACAGCCCCTTTATTGCCAGCCAGAACATACACTAGCTGGTGCACATTATGACTGAAATTCTGATCAGCTCACCATCGGACCACGTCTGACTCTAAAGTAGGAAATGTGACAGCAGCATCTTCTGGAACTCACGTTTCTGACCACGTCCCTCTCCGAGTCGCTGCAGGCCCGGTAGATGGTGGCCAGGAGAGGCTGCAGATGCTGGGTGCTGTGGTCCTCGGCGTGGAGCAGCAGCACAGAGAGCAGCTGGGAGGTTCTGATCCGGGTGGGAACCAGCCAGTCGGTCACGTCATGGGAGACGGCAGGAAGCAGCCTCCCCAGGTTCCTCACCACCAGCTCTCTGCAGCCCAGCCCTGGACGCTCCACTGGAGGAGGACAGAAACACTTTGAAATACATCTAATCTGTTCTGTTTTCATTCTGAAGAACTCACATCCTCACAGTCTGAACCTTCCGTTTGTCACTGACTTTGCTTTCTGGATCATCTCCAGGAGTTAAAAGCTTCCACATGGTCCTTTAAACTCAGGCAGGGAGACACTTTATTTCTGAACGATGCGACTCAAACTTCAACAGTCATTGCATTATGTACATGTAGTCTATTTATTCATATAAGAACAGAGAAATGTTGTAATCCATAAACCATCTGCAGAATAAACACCACTGACTGACAGACTTCCAAACGTCAGGAGACCAGGTCAGAGCTCATAATGTTTTCTACAACTTCTTCTCAGATTTACCCAGGAGTGGCTTGTCAGAGCAAGTGAAACACATCCTTAAAAAGCCTTCTGTATTTGAACTGTTGATCCTTTTTCTACCCCAGCACCTTATTCTCCTTCTCCTACAGGCATGCTAATGAGAAAGGAAGGCAGGACTAAAGGAAGAAAGAGATAAATCAGAGAAACACACCAGGACAAGACCAAACAAGAGCCGTTGTGGTCGTCTCTCCCCGGCTGACAGTGACCTCCTAACACTGGGAGGCCTGACAGATTTATGATGGCAAGAAAGAAAAAGACAAAGAGGGGGGTAGAGAGACTATTTCCTTTCCTGTCCTGAGGCACAGACAGTATTCATCTGTACTGTCACATGTGTAGTTTCAGGACGTGCATCAGTATGCAGAGCTGGTAGGAGCTGTAGGCCTGTAGGCAGACTACAGTGACCACGTTCAGGTTCACTCATTCCAGGCCCAGAGGCAGACACTTATCTCTCCAAGCCAGGACCTGTTCTGACAGCATCATTTTTTACTGTGTGTTATAACCACAGACAGCTGTAATAAAGAGATAAGAGTTAAAGCACTGAGGTGTAGTTATTACATTTAGAAACATGCAGACAACTTTTAGGGCTCTGAGTTTAGATCAGGAGGTAAACTCACAGCATCTACCCCTCTGCCTCTCCACCTGCACACCCTTTAGAGGTTCAGGCTCACGTAGAAATGTCCTTTTTGTTTAAGAAAAGCAGTTTTATTCAATGAAGATGACATTAAATGAATGATAAATCCAGTGTAGACATTGTTAATGTGGTAAATGACTATTGTAGCTGTAAACATCTGATTTTTAATGGAATATCTCCATAGGGGTACAGAGGAACATTTCCAGCAACCATCACTCCTGTGTTCTAATGCTACATTGTGTTAGCTAATGGTGCTGAAAGGCTCATTGATGATCAGAAAACCCTTGTTCAGTTATGTTAGCACATGGATAAAAGTGGGAGTTTTTGTCTGGATGACCCCAAGCTTTTCAACGGTGGTGTACATGGAGTAAAGTTTGATTTAGTGCGTTGTTGCTAAGAACTCAGAGTTTCTTAAATAAAGATGAACCAAGACACTGAGAATAATATTAGATCAGGAGGTAAACTCACAGCATCTACCCCTCTGCCTCTCCACCTACACACCCTTTAGAGGTTCAGGCTCACGTAGAAATGTCCTTTTTGTTTAAGAAAAGCAGTTTTATTCAATGAAGATGACATTAAATGAATGATAAATCCAGTGTAGACATAGTTAATGTGGTAAATGTGGCAAAGTCTGCACCGGGGATTAATGTCTATTGATTACAAATAATAAGAGCTTCTAGAACACCATGAACATACCAGTGGAGAACGTGGACCACTTCTGATGGCTGCAGTTCTTCATCATTCGTGTACTGAGTTTGGAGTCCTCCACTAACCCGTAAAATGACTCATCTGTTGGCCTGTCTTCATTAAAAATAACAGAGCTGCTAGCGACTGACCTCCTGCTGGGTAGTGTGGAGGCGGGCTGAGAAGGAAGTCCATCTTGTCCTTGATGTCCTCCTCGTTCTCCTTCTCCCACTGTGAGCCGACCTGCCTCCATAAATCAGCTGCTAGAAGTCTGCAGGAGTGAAAAGGTGACAGACGACAGCATGGTCAACAGCACTGTGGTTGTTGTAGTTCATGATCATCTGTAGATATTATGTTAGGTTTCCTTCAGCATTAAATGACTGTCTTACATCGTATTTCAGAGCAAAGACTGAAGAATGTCAGCGTTCATTCATTCACCTTATTTCTGGGATCTCATCGTTGATGCTGCTCAGCAGGAGTGGGATCAGTTTGTGGAAATAAGAGTATCGGTCTCTCATGTGCAACAGCCAATCACCAACCACCGCAGTCACAGCCTTCCTCACCTGGACCAAAGGAGAGAATGAGGAAAAGCAGGATTTAGCTAGTTTCTGCCTCCAGAGGTTAAGTATTAATGTCTCCACATGCAGACAAAACATTCAGATTTTTCGGTCCTGGAGGTAAATAAAATAAAATAAGCACATGAAAGGCACACGGTGGGAGCTCTAAAAGTGGATGATTTACAGAAACCAACCTGTGGTGAGTCGTCAAACAGCCTCTGAGCCAGGTGAGAGAGCACGTCGTCCACGTTTTTACCGCTGCCGTGCTGAATGACTGCACCGGTGGCTTCAATGGCAGACACTCGAACCCGAGAGTGTTGATGAGAAACCGTCAGCATGAGAGGCCTGACCAGACTCTCAGCCTGCAGGTGGAAATGCTCTGAAGAGGAAGAAACTAAGCTACGTTACTAAGAGCTGGGTCAGTAATACAATAAGATGATACAGTTCAGTGAAATAGGACTAAATGATCCCAGGGTTTACCAAACTATGGTTTACATCCTGAAGGGTCTTTTAGTGGGTTTAAGGCTGAAATACAGTCGAACACGGTGGAAACAGAGTCCTTCTACAACATCTCCACCCAAACCAGAGAGGAGAACTTCCTGGACTAAACAGAGTTTTTATTCAGGTCACTTCAATAACTGCATGTCAGCTGAGAGAAATGAAATCACAGCTTAAATTACTGAGATCTAGACCTCCCAGGGTTATTTATGATGTGAATGGACCTGAGAAATTTATATATATTAAGGATTAACACCCTACAAAAAATGATAGAATACAACTTAAGCTGACTATAGTAAATATTAAGACTTCTACCATCTTAAACCACGGTAAAATCTGCACAACAAGGTTTTGTACTGTTGGCATTTTGCACTTTTATAGTTACATTTATACCACAAACCACTCCATGCTGCTGCCATTTATAGTGTATTAATGCTGTATTTATTCATTTTTCATTCTTTATTCATGTATATATCGTACATATTGTTATTATAATTACTATCATTAGTATACATATGGTTCGGCTCTGAGAAATGTTTGCCGCTCTAACACTGGAATTTTTACCTGGTGTGGGGAATAATAAAGGACTAACTTATCTTATCCTCAGCTGTAATAATCCACCAAAGTTCCCCTTCTATCTATCTATCTATATTGAAGATAATTAGAGCAAATTAATTTAAACTTTATTCTCTTGAGAATGAAATCCAGTGTCTCAATGAGGTTACCGGTAAAATAAAAGTTAAATTTAAAAAAAAAAAAAACATGACTGATGGATGATTTAAGTATTCCAGGATAAACCAGTGTCTGACCTCTCCCTGGTTAAACTTCTCATGCGGATGCAGAGCAGAAAGAGAGCTTGTGTGTCGTAAAGCTGTGCGTGCTGTGAAACCATGGCAACAGACGCCTTCTCACCTGGAACACTCTTAGCGAACTCCACGGTGCATCTGCAGCTTTCTCTCTTCACATCTGGAAAAGGGTCCAGGATGCTCCTCTGCAGGACGCGGATCATCTCGCTGAGGAAAGGAGCTAAGTTCTTCCCGCAGACCTCCACCGTCAGGGTCAGCATCTCCACGGCCGAGAGCCGGAGCTCCTCCGCCGGCTCCAGGATCTCCTTCTCCCCGAACCGCTGAGCCAGGCAGGGCATGAGGTAGGGCAGAGCCTCCTGCGGCCTCGGGACGCTCCGGATGAACTCTGTTAGCATCGCTATGGAGGTTTCTCTGCACCTCTCCATCGGGTCTGACAGACATCTGAGGAGCGGCTGGAGGAGCGCAGAGAAGACCTCCTGCTGGACTTCGGAGGACAGAAGCCGGTCCAGGGTCTCCCTCCGGATCAGCTCCAGGGCTCTCCTCCGGGTCGCCTTGTTGTCTTCGTTCAGACAGTTCAGGTGTCGAGCGACTCCTCTCAGGACTTCAGAGGCAGCGTGCTCGTCTCCTGCCGCCATCTTCACTGTCGTTATGGCAACCGGCAGCTGCGCGACAAAAACAAACGGCTGCTTTACGGCACTTCCGGATTCAAAGCCTCGAACTTTATTTGTCTTTACAAACACAAGTTCTGTGCAGCCTCCTGAGACCTTTGGGTGGGCTGCATTTTACATTTCTACGAGTTATTTGAGATAAAAAGCAGCCTGTAAATACAATAATCTGATCATATGTGATGTATATTGTATTATATTCATATTAGAATAAAATAAGATAATCCTTTATTACTCCCCATGTCAGGGGAAATTTACAGCAGCCAACATCTTTTAGAGCAGCACTAACCATATGTACAGCAATGATAATAATTATAATAACAATAACACAAAAATGAATAAATACAGTATTACTACACTATAAGTGATACGATCAGCATTAAGTGGAATGTTGTGGTATAAAAGTCACTGTAAAAGTGCCAAAAAAAAAAAGCCAGCTGTGCAAGGAATTGTTGTGCAGAGTTTTACTGTGGTTAAAGATGATATAAGTCCAGTTTATGTTAACATCAGCCAGTGATGCTGATGTTGTGCGCTCTTACAGCAGATGGAATGAAGGACCTGTAAGTCTGAATAGAATAGAATAGAATAGAATAGAATAGAACATAAGCTTTATTGATCCTAACAAGGAAATTAATTGTAACAGCAGCATCTGACACACAGACATCCCACAACCCAACAGAACACCCACACTAGTTGTTGATCTAATAGTCATATATCTATATTTGTTAGAAAAAAATACATATATAAAAAAACATATGCACAACATGCACTCACAAGTTAATAATATTTAGTAATAAGAATTACTGAGAATTGAAAAGCCTGATTGCAGCTGGTCGGAATTCAATTCAAATAACTTTATTTGTCCTCAAGGGGCAGTTTAAAAGCAGCTTAAAAAAGGACAACCAAGCAAGACACACAATTACACACAAAAAGACCAAACAACAATCAAAAGAACATTGGAGGTTCTTGTTTTAAAATGCATTTGGTTCCTAAACATATATAAAAATAACTATATTCATGTCATTATTATTATGAACAATGAAAAAAATGGTCTTTGGAGGTTAAATGTACAAACTAGACATTTGGACAAAATCACACTGTCCCAATATTAAAAATACAAAATTCTAAATTAATAAAATGTCAAAATGCTGTTATTTATAGGTGCTTACATTAATTACTGAGTAATTAATTATTTTTTTTCATTTAGCAAGTACAAAGGCGGTCAATAAAGCTGATTCTGACTGATTCTAAAATTAAAACTACAGAAATTCTGGAATCACTTTAAATCAGTCGTGTAGCGGTACTCCACACACATTTACAGTTTTAGACGGTTTTAGTATAGATTTTAATTACAGTCATGACCTCATCTTTATCACACCTACAATCCTATAATTGGATTAACTCAAATTAAATTCTAAAATCTCATTCTTTAAAATTACAGGTTGAAGACTTTTGTGGCTAAATGCAGATTTACCAAATAGATCCACATACAGTAAAATTCATGGAAGCACAGCTACAACTTATTGAATGTATTTCTGAAGGTAGAATATCAATTAAGACACAAAATGTTTCACCTCGTTACACACTGAGAGCTGAAATCAGCGAGCAGCTGCACAGAACTAAAGCAAAACGCAGATCTCAGGACGCTTTAGGCCTCAATACAAAAACATTTGTTGTTTTATTGAAAGTAGGACTCACTTTTGTGATTCAGAAAAATGCAAACATCCAAAAGAACGCCCTGATGGTCAGATTTATCATTACAGTATTCCAAAACTGTTATTTTCTACACATCCTTGTAAAAGGTCAGATCTGTTCCATTTAGGGTTTGCACTGTTTTTTTTTTAAAAGAATTAACAGCATCAGATCTTCATGGGGAGGAGTATTCATTCCAACACAGAGCAGCTCTACAACAGAACAGACTTCATGGAACCATGGACCAGTAGAACGTTCCTGAGCAAAACAGGGACATTTTGGGGGACATTTTTCCATGTTCTCCTGATGGGTTTTCTCCAGCTTCCTCCCACAGTCCAGAAACATGCTGAGGTTAATCAGTGATTCTAAACTGTCTGTAGGTGTGATTGTTTGTCTCTATGTGTAGCCCTGTGACAGACTGTTACCTGTCCAGGTGAACCTTCACTCTCAGTCAGCTGGGACAGACTCCGCCCCCTGCAAACCTAAAGAGGATTAAGTGGTGTATAGATGATGGATGGATAGTTCTGCTGTGTGGTTTTGTGTGCTGCCTCATCTTGCCAACCCTATGAAATATTTCTGCTCCAACATCAAAATACCAACAAAGCGTCTGGGAATAACAATAGTTTCATCATGTCACATCTGTACAATAACCATATGTAAATTCATCATGTCATTTGTATTCACATCCATTTTGTGTTCCTGTCCTTTCTTTTCCAGAGCTGAGGGAGGGTCGTCAGCTGATGGAGCCACATCTGGATCCAGAGGTTCAGCTGCAGAAAATCTCCCTCGCTTCCATTCCAGCTCTCTGACATGATCTTTGGTTTCTGTTTAGGGGTCTTCAGTGCATAGTTTTGGTTGTTTTGTGGTGGAATAAAACCATTGTAGTTGTCACACAGCTGTTGTCTCCCTGTTTGGCTAGTTTTTTTGAGCCAAGCTGCAACAATCATCATGTTCATATCTATATGCAGATTCACCACAGAAAACAACAAGACAGACAAAGAGTCACTTTAAGCTCAGAAAGTAAAGAGCAATTATAGAAATATAATATCTTGGGACCATAATTGATGAAAAATTGAATTGATGAAAACTGCAAATCTGTCTGCCATAAAGTCCATCAGCGCCTTCACCGCCTCAGAAAACTCCCTTATTTCCACATTAAACGGTCTTGATTCTGTTTTTTTTCAACAGTGTGTTTAATCTTCTGCTTGGTGTCATGGTTCAGGTTAGGGTTAGGGTTTAAGGTCAGAGAAAAACTCCCTGAACCAAACAGTGAGATGGTCCAGCCTCCTGATTGGTCCCAGCCTGGTCCAGCCTCCTGATTGGTCCCAGTCTGGTCCAGCCTCCTGATTGGTCCCAGTCTGGTCCAGCCTCCTGATTGGTTCCAGTCTGGTCCAGCCTCCTGATTGGTCCCAGCCTGGTCCAGCCTCCTGATTGGTCCCAGCCTGGTCCAGCCTCCTGATTGGTCCCAGTCTGGTCCAGCCTCCTGATTGGTCCCAGTCTGGTCCAGCCTCCTGATTGGTCCCAGTCAGGTCCAGCCTCCTGATTGGTCCCAGCCTGGTCCAGCCTCCTGATTGGTCCCAGCCTGGTCCAGCCTCCTGATTGGTTCCAGTCTGGTCCAGCCTCCTGATTGGTCCCAGCCTGGTCCAGCCTCCTGATTGGTCCCAGCCTGGTCCAGCCTCCTGATTGGTCCCAGTCAGGTCCAGCCTCCTGATTGGTCCCAGCCTGGTCCAGCCTCCTGATTGGTTCCAGCCTGGTCCAGCCTCCTGATTGGTTCCAGTCTGGTCCAGCCTCCTGATTGGTCCCAGCCTGGTCCAGCCTCCTGATTGGTCCCAGCCTGGTCCAGCCTCCTGATTGGTCCCAGTCTGGTCCAGCCTCCTGATTGGTCCCAGTCAGGTCCAGCCTCCTGATTGGTCCCAGCCTGGTCCAGCCTCCTGATTGGTCCCAGCCTGGTCCAGCCTCCTGATTGGTTCCAGCCTGGTCCAGCCTCCTGATTGGTTCCAGTCTGGTCCAGCCTCCTGATTGGTCCCAGCCTGGTCCAGCCTCCTGATTGGTCCCAGCCTGGTCCAGCCTCCTGATTGGTCCCAGTCTGGTCCAGCCTCCTGATTGGTCCCAGCCTGGTCCAGCCTCCTGATTGGTTCCAGCCTGGTCCAGCCTCCTGATTGGTCCCAGCCTGGTCCAGCCTCCTGATTGGTCCCAACCTGGTCCAGCCTCCTGATTGGTCCCAGCCTGGTCCAGCCTCCTGATTGGTCCCAGTCTGGTCCAGCCTCCTGATTGGTCCCAGCCTGGTCCAGCCTCCTGATTGGTCCCAGTCAGGTCCAGCCTCCTGATTGGTCCCAGCCTGGTCCAGCCTCCTGATTGGTCCCAGCCTGGTCCAGCCTCCTGATTGGTCCCAGCCTGGTCCAGCCTCCTGATTGGTCCCAGCCTGGTCCAGCCTCCTGATTGGTCCCAACCTGGTCCAGCCTCCTGATTGGTCCCAGCCTGGTCCAGCCTCCTGATTGGTCCCAGTCAGGTCCAGCCTCCTGATTGGTCCCAGCCTGGTCCAGCCTCCTGATTGGTCCCAGCCTGGTCCAGCCTCCTGATTGGTCCCAGCCTGGTCCAGCCTCCTGATTGGTCCCAGCCTGGTCCAGCCTCCTGATTGGTCCCAGTCTGGTCCAGCCTTCTTGTCCACTAAACAGGTGCACATGATGGTTTTATCAGTCCTTAATAACGGTGAAATTCAGCTTCTTCCTTCTGGACAGAGATTTTTAGATCCAAGATGCAGAATTATAAAACAGTTCCTGTCGCTGTCACTGAGTTCAGTAAGAAATAGTGACATTTACACTTTATTTATCTTATTTCTTAGCTCTGTTTATTACTGTGACTTTTAGATTTCATGTCGGCTTTCATCCCAGAGATTGGTTTTATTTCCCTAAGGCTTTTTTATTGTGTGTTTTTTTAATTTATCTTGTCTTTTTACCTATCCTCGCTGCTATGCTGGTGAACGGTGGAACTCTGAGCACATTTTTGTCTTTTGTCTTGTCACTCAATCAAATACCTGCCTGACAGGTTCAATGTCTGCTTTGTAACAGAATGTCAAATGCATTCATTTTGTATTTTCTGCAAAAACAAATTTACCCTAACCCTACAGTTTCATTTATCAGACTCTTTTTATCCAAAGTGACGTCCATCTGAGAGCAGATCCACCACCAGCAAGGATCTAGTCAGGAGAAAAGAACCAGGAGAAGACCCATAAACAGGTTCTAGTGATGATAGGACCGTGGTGTCTGCAGGAAGTCTGTTCAGTGAAGATCTGGTTTTAGTCTCTTCTTAAAGACTGAGAGATTCTGCAGATGGAACAGAGCTCATATTCATCATTCTGTGTCTTTATTATAGCTTTGTTTTCAGCCTTAGTTTGGTTTTTCTAACTCTTCCAGTTGCACCTGTATCCACGTACTGTAACATGTAAACTTCAATAATAAAACTGATCACATCTTCAGGGTGTTCTAGTTATGCTCAGTGCAAAAATTTACACAGTTTGAAACGAAGAAAAACATGAAATCATTACTTTATCAAGCTGCTTATAAAATTCCTAAAAGCAGAATGCCGTACAGGTAAAAACACCTTAAAATGGAATTTCTTGTAAAACAGTTCCTCCATAAAAGATAAAAATAGAGTGTCATAACCTCCCTTCAGTCTGCATTAATACATATAATTAAGTGACTATATTTCAAACCTTTACTGCTTTACTGTTTATTGTTTATTCATGTTTTTTTATAACTATTTTAATTTTTATGGCTGCTACTTTGGCCAGGTCTCCCTTGTAAAGGAGATCTCTGATGTCATTGGGACTTCCTGGTTAAATAAAGGTATAAAAAAAATGAAAAAATAAATATAGCTAAAACCAAACTTTGGCCCTCAGAGCAACCAGAACACTTCCAGCTGTTTTTATGGCTCCATGCTGCCTTTAAGGATGCTTTTAATGTATTTATTTATTTTATTTCCCTGCTGATGTGCTGCATCCTGCTCTCTGCTGCTGTACATATCCAGAAGTAAATTCATCGTGTGTACATTATCTTCGTTCCACCTTTATTTCATATTTTATCCGTTTCGCTTCCTGTCTCACCTGTTTCCACCTGCTCTAACATGTACATCACACTAAGGAAATTGATTAGCTGTTTGCCTTTAAGGCTGTTTTTATTCATTTATTATTTACCTGCCGATGTGCTGTTTTTATGGCTGTGTGTCGCCTTTAAGGCTGGGCTTATTTATTTATTTATTATTTACCTGCCTCGTGCTGCTGCCTCTGGAGAGATGACAGATTGACGTCATCGCTCCTGACGCAGAGCCAGCAGCAGCATCATCAGCATCAGCAGCAGCAGCAGCAGCAGCAGCAGCTAGCCTCCGATCCTCCATCTCCAGCAGAGAGCCTCCTCACTGGCCATCCTCCACACAGCCACGGTAGGAACACCTTGTCCCAGGCTGTCCTTCAGTCCGGGTTCTCCTCCTCGGGTCTATCCGCAGTGGTTCCTCTCCGCTGGGTTCGTCTGTCCTTGTCAGGTTAGCAGAGCTAGCCGTGTTAGCCGTCTGTTGGACGCAGCCGAACAGGTGATCAGTGTCATCCAGCAGGAAGCTGCGAACTCTGCGGTGTTTGTTGTGGAGAGGCTGCAGTCGGTCCTGGTAGGATTTATCTTGCAGTAATGTGGAGACGTGGTGTCCCTCTGAGGAAGTGATGCAGGGTGTTGGACAGTTAGCTAGCTCAGCTTCCTGTTGCCATGAGACGTTCTGCAGCGTTTCTGATGTTAGAACCGATCCATGAGGCTCATTCCACAACTGGAGGACATTTTACCTCCCTTTTTAAATAACCCATGTAGAAAATGCTAAAACATGCAGTACCTGTGTAAATGTTCTTGTCCTGAGACCAAATCTAAAAAAACTAGGAGAAAGGAATAATTCAAAATATTTAAAAATACCAAATAAGTCTGGAGTTCCCCTGAAATGACATTTTCTCTTGTCCAAAACTAAATCTCTGATAAAACAGGTAGAATTAAATTTAAATATCCTTTTTGTTATTTTTTTTAAATTTTCATTGATGTCTCTTGTAATTGTGGGAACATTTTTAAAATTAACATAACAGTTTAAATAATAATTATTATTCATGGAACAACATGTTAGCAGAACCTGTTGATGATGTTTTTTTTGTTTTCTGTCACATTTCTGTCGTTTTGTGTATTGTTTTTTTCATTTTCTGTCTCTTTTTTTGTCTTTTAGTGTCTTGTTTTTGTCGTTTCCATCCTCCAACAGTGTTCCTAAAGAATGTGTAGATCAAAGCTATGTCCTCTCTTCTATTTTCCATCTTTTCATCCATTGTCAGCCTTGATTGAATGTCTCTCTCTACCTCATATTATCAGGATCAGACTCATTCTTTGGACTGTTTCCATCAGTCAGTTTGTCCTCTTGGTCAGCAGTAACAGCTAGCTAAATATCTAGCTTCTACTGCTGAGAAAAAGATCACATTAGCATGGATTAGCAACCCTGTTACTGTGATTAGAGTAGGGTTAGCAAACAGCACAGAAAACATGGAATAAAAATGCTACCATTGATGTGGAAGCTGAGACAATCAATACCTATTATTGATGAATATGGAGCAGAACACTGTGAAAGAGAAGGTTTATTGTTCAAACATTTTGAAGCCCAGATGTCCTCCAGTTCTTTAATGATCCATGCAGTGTTACTTTCACTAATTAAGTCCCATCATGTTGATCCAGCTTCATCTGCAGGTCTTTCACGAGGACTGTTTTATTTCAGCATGAAATAGTTCTGATGCTGTGAGTGAACTCTCCTTTTTAGGGTTCTTTAGTCTCATTCCCACAAACACAGAGTTCCAGATTTGTTCTAATGAAACCAAATATGATCAGCTGATAAGATCCTCTGTCTCATTATTTGCAGTTTTATGTTGTCAACACGTCTGCATGTAGAGCACATTTTTAGGAAACGTTCTCGAGAATTTGTTTGTGTCCAAAACAACCTGACAGGAAGGCTTTTTTTTGGATAATTGTGTGAAAAGAAATCCTGACAGGTTTAGGTGCCATAGTGACTAAAATCCAGTGTTAATGTTGATGTTATTAAATGACTAGATGTTCAGTTCAGTCAGGTGGAACCGATACAGATAAGTCCTGTCAGACGTTGTCCTTATCACTGGTACAGGTAACACACACCTGCAGCAGGTAAACATCATGTCACCAACACAGGAGACACGAGCAGCTCTTTAAACATGAAGTCTCCTCCTCCCCATGATCCATTCCTCACCCGTTATCTCCCCCTTCCCCTCCTTATCTTGTTGAATGCTCCTCCTTTCTGTCCTGATTCCCTCCCCTCCTCTCATGGTCCACCCTGTTCTCTCCCACTGCCACAGAGATAAAAGATAAGATGGCCACCTCCTCCTCCGCTCTGGAAGAAGACGAGAGTTTGAAAGGCTGTGAAATCTTCGTGCAGAAGCACAACATCCAGCAGATCCTCAAAGAGTGCATCGTGAACCTCTGCATCGCTAAGCCTGAGCGTCCTATGAAGTTCCTGCGGGAGCATTTTGAAAAGCTGGAGAAGGTCGGTGACAACTCATATGACTTGATTTAATGAGTTTGAAGGTGTTTTATGTGAATTTAATGTGTACCAGTGACTGAGCAGTGTTTCAGGTCCTCTGATGCTAGCGTTTGGTCGTCATGTGCATGAAATGGTCTTTAACCTGTAAGAACTGAGCATGCTTATCACATGATGTGCTGCTTTCAGAAGTAAACCTCCTCGTGGTGCTCGTAAACAGTTTGTGTCATTACATCGGCTCTAGTGAGGTTTGTAAAACGGTGTGAGCAGACAAAGAACATCCCAGCTAGCATCAGAAACAGTCTGTACTGGGACTGTTATAATAGAGCTTTCATTTTCCATCCTATAATAGGAGGCCATCAGGGAGTGTGAGAGGAGCTCCCATAAAAGGCCAGTGTCCTGAAGCAGACAGCAGAGTTTTTGTGTCTCTGCCTGTCAATCTGTCCACAAAAAGAGACGACATGGCTTTAAATACAGGTAAATAACACCTGCTAGGAGATGACAGCAGGTTTATTAAATATCAGAACTGGAAAGCAGCTTGAAACGGATCCCACCTCTGCAGCACACAAACAGCGACACTCCTCAGTGTGTTTGCATCTGTTCAGCCGCTGTGTTGGCATTACGACTGTAGGAGGTCCTGAAGTCTATCCGGCTCCTTTTGAATTAAATGTAGAGGAATTTACTCAGAGACACAGCAGATTAGAATTAAAATAAGACAGATACGACTGCTTTAAGTGTATGCAGGTACATGTGAGCCTCCTTCTGTTTAGCCTCAGTGAATGTTCTTCTCCAGGTTTTTATCATCTGTTGGATCATAAGATGTGGAACAATGGACTCTACTCTTACACAGATAGGTCATCAAGGTGTGTGAGCTGTAGCTGGAGGCAGCTGATGGTGGAGTTTAGCCTTCAACAAGAGGACTGATTGTGCAGAGAGATCAGATGTAGCAGGACTGAAGCTTCTGGTCCCAGTGTCTGGAGGCTGCAGGGTGTGAGGACGGCGAGCATGTGAGAGTCATCTGATAGCATCACTTCTCAGCATGGAAAGTACCGTTTTTGTTTAATTAAAAAAAAAAATGGCGGTGGAATCAAAACGTGTTCATGGATCATTCCAGACCTGGAGGACATTTGGGCTTTAAGATGTTTATAAAATAAACCTGCTCTTCTCCAGTGTTCTGCTCCATATTCATCAATAATAGGTATTGATTGGCTCAGCTTCCACATCAATGGTAGCATTTTTATTCCATGTTTTCTGTGCTGTTTGCTAACCCTACTCTAATCACAGTAACAGGGTTGCTAATCCATGCTAATGTGATCTTTTTCTCAGCAGTAGAAGCTAGATATTTAGCTAGCTGTTACTGCTGACCAAGAGGACAAACTGACTGATGGAAAACAGTCCAAAGAATGAGTCTGATCCTGATAATATGAGGTAGAGAGAGACATTCAATCAAGGCTGACAATGGATGAAAAGATGGAAAATAGAAGAGAGGACATAGCTTTGATCTACACATTCTTTAGGAACACTGTTGGAGGATGGAAATGACAAAAACAAGACACAAAATGAAAAAATAAGACACAAAACAACAAAAATATCATCAACAGGTTCTGCTAGCATGTTGTGGGACACGTTCCATGTTTAGTAATTAGGATTTTAAAAAAATTGTTGATTAAAAAAATGTTCCCACAATTACAGAAACATCACTGAAGAAAAGCAAACCAGAAAAGGAGATTTAAATTCACTTTAACTGTTTTATTAGAGATCCAGTTTGGTCATCAGAAGGATGAGAGAAAAATGTTTTAGGAGGAACTCCAGATTTATTTGGTATTTTAAAATATTTCAAACATTCTTTTCTCCTAGTTTTTATAGATTTGGTCTCAGGACAAGAACATTTACACAACTGCTGCATGTTTTAGTGTTTTCTACATGGATTATTAGAAATGGAACTTAAAATGTCCTCCAGTTGTGGAATGACTCGTGTCCCTCAGGTTTAGGACAGAAGTGAAGGTCCAGCTGTTCTTCCTGTGTTTGCGTCTGTCGGCTTTCAGGATGAGGAGCTGAAGTCCTCCCACAGTTACACGGTGAAGCAGCCTTAGCGTCAGAATGAGCCCAGCGCTGAGAGTAAAGCTGCTTTTAATGGAGACTGTAATGCTGCAGAGTGACACGGGCAGCATGAATACTAATCAGAGAGATGGAGCTCAGCAGAAACAAGCTGCTGGAAAACATGCAGCACACCTGCACCATGTCCAATCACCACAGCAAACCAGCCTCAAGGATGTCTTCATGTCAACAGAATGCACACAGCTACGTTTTCCATTAATATTCATGTGCTCATCATTTACAAAGGAGTGAGCTGCTGTGTGGTGGTGGTGTAAAAAAATAAAGTATAATGAAGGATTTGTTCCATCATGTCATAGTCAGCACAGAAACACAGGCT
>NC_067133.1:30581016-30591016 GCF_021347895.1 Acanthochromis polyacanthus | reverse complement strand
ATAAAAATACTCCACAAAATTGCACTACAGGATGTGGAGATGTAGGAATATGTCCTGGAGGACTGACTAACGGTAGAGCTTCTTCCTCTGTTTGGATGTGACAGCCACATATTTCAGAGGAAAACAACGCTGACAAATGATCTCCTGTCCAGCGCTGATTTCATGTGTAAACGTGTTTTTATTGGAGTCCTGTTCTTCTGTTGTGTCTGATATAAACGGCTCTTGTGCGTTGATGTGTCTGGTTGTTAGAGTCGCAGCAGAATGCCCTCTGTGTTCTCACCACTCACACGGCTGTCATAAGTTTGCGTCTCGTGCTTCACTTCTGGCTTTTATTTCTCATTTATCCACACCGACCCCCTCATCATTCCGTCTTCTCTCTCTCCTCGTTGTCACTGTAGTTTTAATATCACTCCGTTTCTACACAACACATCCCCGTTGTCTTTTGGATGCCTTTAGATGAGATTAAACTGAATTAGACTTTAATTACCTGCAGCCTCCATTTGTTACTTCTCTCTACATGTACGAGTTTACCCTGACTCTAAATTATGGACAACATATTATTTATAACTACTACAGACTTTGTTATGCTGTTTTATGTGTGATTACCATGTTAATTACCACATAATAATACAGTGTATTACAGATAACAACTTTACCTCATGTAGAGCAACTTTGTCTAATTTTTGAGCAACTTTAACTTATTTAGAGCAAATGTAACTAATGAAGAACAACTTTAATTCATGTACACTACCGTTGAAATGTTTTTGGTCCCTTAGAAATGTTCTTATTATTGAAAGAAAAGCAGTTTTTTTTCAATGAGGATACCATTAAATGAATGATAAATCCAGAGTAGACATAGTTAATGTGGTAAATGACTATTCTATCTGTAAACATCTGATCTTTAATGGAATATCTCCATAGGGGTACAGAGGAACATTTCCAGCAACCATCACTCCTGTGTTCTAATGCTACATTGTGTTAGCTAATGGTGCTGAAAGGCTCATTGATGGTTAGAAAACCCTTGTTCAGTTATGTTAGCACATGGATAAAAGTGGAAAACATGGAATTGTCTGTGAGTATGTCTGTGTGTTTAGTTTAGTCTTTTTAAATGTATATTTATGTTAGTTTTGGAGCACATTAACACTTTTATTTCTGTGCTGTGAATGGAGGGTTGCATAATAAAGTCGTATATTTGCGGTGATTAGGACAAAACAGAAACTTCTTTATTGTTTTTGAATGTAAATTCAACACATCCCTTTTAGACATTTCTATCAGATCTTAGTTTACTGTTCTTATACAATAACAGATAACTGTATTAGCATTGGCTGCACAGTGGAATAGTGGTTAGCACGTTTGCCTTGCAGCAAGAAGATCCCCGGTTCAAATCCCGGCCTGGGATCTTTCTGCATGGAGTTTGCATGTTCTCCCTGTGCATGCGTGGGTTTTCTCCGGGTACTCCGGCTTCCTCCCACAGTCCAAAAACATGCTGAGGTTAACTGGTTACTCTAAATTGTCCGTAGGTGTGAATGTGAGTGTGATTGTGTGTCTGTATATGTAGCCCTGTGACAGACTGGTGACCTGTCCAGGGTGTCCCCTGCCTTCACCAGAGTCAGCTGGGATAGACTCCAGCACCCCCCATGACCCTAGTGAGGAGAAAGTGGTGTATAGAGGATGGATGTATTAGCATTGTTTAACTGCTACCAAAGACTACTAAAACACCAACAGGAACGTCAGAAACACAGGATCATGATGTTCTCTATGTGTGACTCTACATCTGAGGGTTTACCAGGGTTTGGTGTTGTAGCTCTACTCAGTGTCCTGAAGTGTAACGGCTAAAACCAGTGTAAATCTGGCTGCTTTGCATTATGGGAGGGTTCCTGTGTGTCTGTCTGTCGCTGTAGTCGTCAATCAGCCGCCGTCTCCCTCCTCTGGTAAGATGAGAAGCCTTTCAGCTGTCACCAGGACCTATCATAACAAATCCAGCGTCCCTTCAAAGGCTCTGATGGACAATTCTTCAGGAGGGTTTGGCTGTTTGTAGAGTCTTCTGAGGGTATTTAGAGGAGACTTGTTTAGCTTTGGATTATCTCCCATATCTTCTACTTTCCCTTTTGTTTCTTTTCTTCATCCTGTTCCTCGTTCTCTGCTTTGTGTCAGTCAGTTTATGAATGCAACATTTTAGCCACACAGCTCGAATAAACTCACTTCAGCATCGTGTGTCGCGTTCAAAATGACTTCAGAGTGTAATTAGTGTCTGCAGTGTTCACTCACGGCCACCATGCTGGTAGTCTGTCAGATCAGCAGTGACCCCAACCTAAACCTGCTCCTCTGGGCCCCTACAGGTAGATCAGACCCCCGACTGTCTCCATGGTGGTCCTTCTCTGTCCTCTCATCATCCTTCTATCTGAGCTGTGGAGGAAAAGCAGCTAAAACAAACAACAATCCAAGAAGCGTCTTTGTTTTTATGAGTAGATCGCATAAAAAGGTTCTCGGATGACATATAACAGTGATTTACAGTATTGATAGATCTGCATGCTATTTTCTGATTAACTGGCTTTGTCTGTGTGACCGGGAAGACAATCAGTCAGCAAACTGGTGACTTAGTGACTCATTAGCGGGTTTTAGCTCGGAGGAATTTCACTTTTAATTCAGGTCCGGTGCCCAAAAAACTCTTGGGTTTATTGTTATTTTCATCATTTAAAATCACAGTTTTGAGTGCCTAGAAATACTCAAACACCTGAAAGTTTGCACACAGATCAAAGCCAGCGAGAAATTCAGTATTTTAGTGAATCAAAATGGCTCAATAGCGCCACCTGGACAATTTCAAACGGGAACTACGGCCAGTATGTGTCACCTACAGGTATGAACGTTGGTGAACATATGTAACTCGTCAAGACGCACAAATCTGTAATTGACACCCATACCCAAAACACAACAGGAAGTCAGCCATTTTGAATTATTTGTCATATTTTGAACAATTTTGGACCAATTTTTGCATGTTTTCAAAAGCTCTAAACTCAAACAGGGTAACCCTGACAGAGCTCAAACTTGGCCAGGATGTACACCAGGTATGGGTGATCAAAAGTTATCAAAACATTCCACAAACGTGTGAGGGTGTGGAAATGGCAGCCTCAGGAATTTCGACTTTTTGCGATGAAACAGGAAGTGATGTGTAACTGATCTGTACATGTTTCAATCCGTCTCAAACTTTACATGTATGATCAGAGTCCGGCCCTCATCACATCCAGAGGCCGAAATACTCTGTCAGTCGCAGCGCCACCTGGTGGACATGCTTGGATTTGCTGACCAGCAGGGATGCAGCGCTGCTTGCAGTTTTAATTTGGATTTAGGTTGTATGGTACAGCCTTGGTGATTAAAAATCCCACTAACAAGCTGCCAGCATGAGAAGACTGAATCTCTGGTTGGTATAGAAGCCATCAGAGGGTTAGTTTATAACAACAAGTCCTCCAATTCATACGACCGCATCGGTCGTCTGCACCGTGCACCGGAATACGACCTATGCGGTCGTAAGAACGTTTGCACCCCTACGGGGAAAACAAACGCATTACAGGATTTAATTCGCGAAACGGCTTTTCCGTCGCAAAACGTCTTTTTTCTCACTTTCCCAACACGTTTTTAGGGTTATGGTTAAGGTTAGGGTTAGGGATAGGGACAAGGATAGTGTTGGATAAAAGTTTGTTCATGGTGACGTTTCACCTGCGACTCCAGAGTGTCGATATTTACTCAACCGCTAGAGGTCGCATACGTCAAAACGTAACACTGGGTCGTAATACCGGCGTGTACAGACGACCTATGTGGTCGTTTTTGGTTTGAGGACAGGCTGTTTATAAAGATGTGGCTGCCTGGTGTGTGTTCTTACAGAGACATTTAGCTTTTTGTAGGTGCAGAATAGAGATTTATTTTATCTAATGCAGACTGGCTGTTTGAGCAGCGAGACGAGTTTGTTGTTCCAATGATGAACAGAGTGAACGTCATTTCACAGACCTACACAGAAGCGAAGGTTCTGTCCATTGTGGTGCTGTAATGGTGTGGAACAGAGTGATGAGTAGACGCTTAGCTGCGCTGGTGGATCAGCGCTGCATGCTTCATTACCTGTGTGTGTTTGCTTCGGTCGCATGCTTTCAGCCTCAAACTGTCCACATCACTGGACGAAGGCTGCTGAAGGTAACTGCTTATGGATGCTTCCTTTTCTCTCACTAGTGTCAGTAATTACCTTCCTGGAAGAATGGGTATTCTGAGGTGTTTGTGCTCCGAACGCTCTGATCCTTTTCTGACGGGTTCAGTGTTTTTGTGCTCAGTCTTATGGGCGGTTGGGAGGATTCATATCGGTTAGTCACAGCTTTTTGGACCAGAGTTAGTCATGACTCTTGTTCCTGTTGTTTGGTGCAAATTGGTTCAGAGGATGAACAAAACAGAAGAGAATCATTTTGACGTGACTCATCATCCATAAATGAGTTTCATGAGGTTTGATGATGGTTTTAATAACAGTGACTTTACATGGAGCGAGTGTGTGGGATTAGATTTGTCATCTTTTGTGTGTCTCTGTTCTTTAATCTCTGACCCACTGCTGCTAATGGAAAGCTCACGTTTTAAAGAGCTTCTGTGTCCTGCCTGTGTCTCCTCTGTCCTCTCTTTCTGGCACACAGCCGCTGATGATGACGCAGGAGAGCTGGAATCAGGGCAGCATCCCAGCTCTAGAGGAGAAAACAATTCACATATTCACAGGTACACTGCAAAGAAATGGAGGCCGGGCTTTAAAAGAGGAAAGACAGTAGAAGCAGATGTGTTCTGCTGAGCTGCTGTGTCTGACCCTGGCAGTGATAAAGGCTGTCTGAAGCTGTCTGGGCTGTGTGCTGACCCTGATGAGATGTTAGAAGTCGTGTGTTTTCTCTGTTTGGAACCTCGACCACAACAACATGAAGACTTGTTGGAGCTGAACAGACCTCTGACCTAAGCGGGAAGCGTGTGGGCGGCTGCATGTACAGGACAGTGTCTGGCACACGATGCTTGTGTTTGGGAATGTTTGGATCCGTTCACTGGAGCAGACGCTCGGTTAGAACAGAACTCCATATCCAGGACGTTTTCATCACTTCAGACGTGAGAGAGAGAGAGAGAGAGACAACCTGTCAGCATCAGATGTAGGTGTGTTGCTTCCTGCTCAGACTCACCAGCAACTTTTCAGGATGCTCACAGCTCCCTGTTGTCATGGAGACGAGGAGTCACTCAGAGAGAGAGAGAGAGAGAGAGAGAGAGAGAGAGAGAGAGAGAGAGAGAGAGAGACCTTAGAAAGCAGAGGCAGAGTTGCGCAGCAGCGATGGAGGCAGGCTTTTTGCTGTGATCAGTGTTTTCATCAATAGACTTCTTCTTCAGCTGCTGTGTCGGGGGGATTGCAGACATTTTGCCGCTCTCACTTTGTCTCACAGCGGTTTGGATTCTCTGCTCACTGCTCAGACGCTCAGCCGATGCTGAGCCTGAAGGACAAGATGCTGAAGCTTTGAGACAGGTGTGTCAGGTGTGCATGAGACGGGGTCCATGTGTGTCGATGCACACCTTGACTTGATGCCTGCTACCTCTGACAGGCTGAGGGACACAGCAGGCCTGGCCAGGAGTCCTCCATGCCATGGTAAACACCTCGTCTGTGTGGACTTGGATACGATACTGTTAAGTTTAGTTGTAGGTAAAGCTGCTGGGCATCACCTGGTCTGAGTGAGTTAGTGAGTCCCAGACAGCAGCAGGTAGACGGCCGCTTTCTGACTTGTGGTTTGTGTGTGAGTGTTTGTTTTGGCGCTTTCCTTCAGGATGCAGCGTGTTAGCTGGTAGCAGACCTTCATCAAGCTGAGTGTGTGAGAGCCGCTCCTGCTGTCTGCCGTGCATGTGATGGTCAGGCTGTGGTGCTGAGGTTGTAATTGTGTGACTGTGAGGTTGTGTGGTTGTGAAGTTGTGAGGTTGTAATTGTGTGATTGTGAGGTTGTGATTGTGAGGTTGTGTTTGCATTCCTCTGGCTCTCCTCCTCCTGCTGGCTGCTGTGCATGTGACTGTGAGGTTGTGAGGTTGTAATTGTGTGACTGTGAGGTTGCGGTGCGTTCCTCTGGCTCTCTTCCTCCTGCTGGCTGCGTTCCCTCATTCAGTGACTCTGCATCAGCCGGTGAATGTGTGAATCCTGGAGTGTTTTTCTGCTTGTCCAGCTCACAGATCTGCATCATCATGTTGTTTTGGAGCGGCTAAAGCAGCGCAGTAACCTCAGGATGTAATGATCAGGATGGGAACAAAGTCAGGCAGGAGGGGGAGAAGTCTGGTGACAAAGAGACTCAAAGAATGAGTCACAGTGCAGCTAACCAACCAACCAAGTAACTAACTAACTAACCAACTATGTGATGATGTGTGTGATTGAAGCAGGAATGTGTGCCTGGGTTCATCCTCTTTGTACATTTTGCTGTTTGATTACTGAGGATTGGCAGTGAGTAGTGAAGTCTGAATGTGTCAGTGTGTTTATGGGACTGTTCTTCTCTCTGGTTCTGTTTCTGTCTCAGGTTGTCTCTTCTTCTGTTTCTCTCCGTCTCCATCTGGTATTAATGAAGCAACATGAACTTCTGCTCTTTGTCCGGTCTGACTTCCAGCTGCTCCAGATGTGCAGGGAAAAGTTGCTTCAGTTTGTTTCCTTTAGTTTCACACACAGATGCTGAAGGTGGTTTGAATGTGATGCTGCCACAGAAACATGTCTTCTTTATCTTTCTTTGTTGTTTCTGAAGAACCAGTTAGTGTCCTTCACTGATTGATTCTTTATTGATGATCATTACACACGTAGACATTTAAAGGTTACAGAATACAGAGTGATTTATTCAGTTTTCCACGTTTACCAGGATAATTATTGTTCCAGCTAAACAGAAACAATTGTTTCTAGAACTATAAACTAATTAAGATTCTATTTATGCTTTTAAATGACATAAAAAACTGAACCAGGGCTTCAATGATTATCTTTATTGTTAGATTGATTCATAATTAGGTTTATTTAATGTCAGACGATCATGAAAACGGTGAAATACTAAAAGTGCACGTTGATACTTCAGTATCACAGAGGACAAAGAACAGAAATCATCTTCATAATCAGGAAGGAGGAACCTGAAAAAGTCCAAATGATTAATGACAATAAAAACTGTTGTAAACTTTGTCAATACACCAGACCCCAGAATGAACACACTAAGTTCTTCTTCTTGTCATGAACAACAGTTTGTCAGCTGATAAAATGTGCAGCGTACATGAACGTAAATGTTGTCGGCTTACATTTCGTTTTTTGTTTGTTGATTGGTCTAAAATGAAGAATCTTTCCTTCCAGTAGGTTTATTTTGTTTTTTCTGTGCTGCAGTGAGGTTACCACTGTCTGAGACGTCTTTGTTTATTTCTGACCGCAAACAGAAGGAAGTCCTGAAATAATGCTAAAAAAAACCCGCCTTTGTTTTGATTCGACACTAAAAGATGTGCTGCTGAATAATCCTGCTGTGCTGTTGGACCCGTTAACGGCTTCAGATCCAGGAAGGAGAGCATCATGTCAGCAGACAAACACAGAAGTACATCATCAGTGATGAGGACAAACCGTTATCCAGTTGTCCTCGTCTCTTCCTCGTTAACGAGCCTTCAGTGGTTTAGTTGTATACTGATGCTTATGTGTTAATCAAGTTTGCCATCAATAATTCATCCCCTGCAGAACGTTCAGCCGGCGGCGTTGTTCCCTTTGATGTCTGTTTTCCATGTTGTTCATTATCTGAGAGGAGCTCACATGTTCAGGCCTGAACCATGAATATTTGATAGCAGATGTCCAGACGGTCGCTACGTGGACGTGTCTGCTGGACTTTATCTGAGCTTTACTTCATCATTCCATCAGCACAGCTTCATCTCTTTATTTTTTATTTAACAGAATAAGAAATGCTGCTAATTGATCCTGCCAAACGTGTTGTTATTTATAACAAAGTATTTTTTAGTTTTTTAAATGAGTTTATTTAACAGGGACCACATACAGAATAAACACAGAATAAAGATGCTCTGGAGCAGATTAAAGCGGACTCACTAGTTTCCATCTGCACTATTGTTATTATCATTATTATCATTATTATTATTATTATTATTATTATTATTATTATTATTATTACAGTCCCTGGAGCAGGCATGAGACAAACCAGAAAACCAAAACATCACATTTTATCAAAAGATCTCACATTCACTCGGTTAAAAAACATCATTTCAAGGACCGTCACAGGTTTGGTTTCTCTGATCCATTTTTTGTCTCCTTAAAATCTTTTCTAGTCTTTAGTATTATAATCTGTAGTTCAGAGGGGAGCTGATTCCAGTCCGTTAAAAAGTCGATTATCCAAAGGCAGTTTACATAAAGACATGCGACGCTAGAAGAAGCCCTGGTTGTCCTGTAGTATTTCCAGAAGAGCCATGAATAGATAAGCTGAGGGTGCATAACCATGAACAGCTTTGAAAACCAAACGTACATCTGCGTACACGGCCGTGCTTTCAGAATTTACCCTCCAGTGGTGATACTGTGGAGGAAAAGACTTCACTTTGGTTCTCTGCAGTCATGTTTACTAAGCATTGAACATGTTCTATAACTCTGAGGCCATCCAGTAAGATCTAAGTCATAGAGCTCTCAGATTCATCAGAACAGTGATCCATCCCAGACAAACTGAGGCAGAGGCTCGTGGAAACAAGGCGGTGTTAGTGTTTGTCTGTATGATCAGCTTTGGGTCTGGATAGCCTCGGTCTTCAGGACCTGCATTTTGACTTTCTTCTGTCTGGTTGCTGCTGGAACCACGGCTCCTCCAGGATCTCCTCCAGGATCTCCTCCAGTAGACCTGCAGCACCGTGTTGCAGAACTTCTCCTCAGTTCCTCCTCTCACAAAGACTATTCTTCAGTGGATGTCCCCAAACTTTTCCCCACATGGATGAGCTCAGCTGTCTGGTTTAAAACTAAATGAACAAACTGATCAGTGCTTCTGACCAACGAGTGTTCGGCTTCCACATCTGACCTACTGTGCTGAAGTTTGGGGAAACGTCAGAAAGACACAGAGATCCAACAAACCATTATTCCTTCAGTTAAAACAGACGTAGATTCTAGTCTTCTGCAATTATGTATAAAGCTCATAAATAAACTTCACCAGTCAGTGTCCAGAACAGATTTACAAAAGAGAAAGTCAGCAGAACGTAAAGGATCAGAGATCTTCATAGAACCACGATTTAGGACCAAGTAATGAACGTTTCTGTTAAAGGGGTCCATTTATGGAACCATCTAGACGAGGAATCAAAAAATCTAAATCACAGCAAGATTTTAAAATGTAATTAAAACCAGAATATTATTAAAACACCCATAGAGTTTGTTATGAGATGAACTCTGACAGTGTCTTCATTTACTTTGTTTTTATTCTCACTATTAACTGATGGTTCGTTATAAAGGACAGATTCCATCACTTTATTCTTCTTTCTGCTCCTTTCATTCAAAGGTTGGAAACTTTTTGTTGTTGTGTTGTATTAAAGTGTTTTTCTTTTGTCAATGAATGAAACAGAAACGAAGAAACAGCATTAAAGGAATCTATCATCTGGGACGCTGTCTGCTTCTTCACATTTTTCTTCCCTTTCTCTGTGCTTCTAAAACTCTTGTCTCTCTCTGATTTTACAGGAAGAATGCAAGCAGATCATGGCACGGCAGAAATCTAACAGCCAGTCAGACTCACACGATGATGAGGTTTCTCCCCCGCCTCCCAACCCCGTCGTCAAGGCCCGCCGTCGCCGGGGAGGAGTCAGCGCCGAGGTCTACACCGAGGAGGACGCCGTCAGCTACGTACGCAAGGTCAGCCTCAGAGGACGCAAACATCCATACACACACACACACACACACACACACACACACACACACACACACACACACACACACACACACACACACACACACACACACACGTTTGTACTTCTATCTTAGTGAGGACAT